>NC_057813.1:351401337-351437373 GCF_018294505.1 Triticum aestivum
AAGAAGAAGAAGAAGAAGAAGAAGAAGAAGAAGAAGAAAAAGAAGAAGAAGAAGAAGAAGAAGAAGAAGAAGAAGGCAAGATAGGTACAAAGAACATCAAGACAGCTGCCCAGAGTACTAAGCAGCAAGAGGCAAGCAGGGCCACACCCAGCAACAAGCCTTGCTGATGCAACCTGCGAGGCCCCCGGCAAGCCCCTTGCCGGGGTAGCTTGCGAAGGGATCGCAGGGCCACCACCCTTGGGATTGAGAGCTCTGACACCATCGACAATGTTCAAGATAAAGACTTGAAGATCACATGTCTGGAGCATGCGGCTCCTCACAAAGATCGACGACCCAATAGTCCACGTGGGGTCAAGTAATGAAGACCCCCGGCAAGACCCTTGCCGGGGACGACTCCAAGGCCCCCGGCAAGCCTTGCCGGGGATGATCGCTGGGCCGCGGCCAGCCCCGTGCTCGGCAGGATTCCGCCACCTCATCACCACTCCAAACGCGGCAATAAGCATGCCAGCTAAGCAGACGCCTGCGTGGCGGCATGCAGATCGTCGTGGAAGCCTACCACGTTGCCAACACAGCAGTTGGTTGGCCAGCATGGTGCTGCATGCGTTGTCGGCCCAGACGCATGGCAAGGCGAGGGGAAGCGGCCTAGGACGGGATAGCCTCTGTTGCTGACCCCAATAAAGCGAAAGGACACGTAGGCATCGCATTAAATGCGCTTGTGCTACGTTGATCGAGTGATAAGCTCATACCACTGTAGCTTGCCACCTCCTGTGTGCCACTGTGGCAACCCATTTTTGTATAAAAGGAGGACCAAGGCACACAGCGAGAGGATTCAGACTTTTGGACAAGGCACACATTGTAGCTAGTTCAAAAGCTCAAGAACACTAATATGACCAGATAAAGCAGGACTAGGGTATTACGCATCCTCGCGGCCCAAACCTGGATAAAACCCTTTGCGTCCTAATGGCTCGACCTGCTCTTCGTGCAACTAATCCCCCGCCGAACGTAGAAGGGATCCTTGTGACCCCATAGGTGATCGGTTCCCCCGGCGTCTTTGGCGCGCCAGGTAGGGGGGATTTGGTTGTGAGAATTTGGTCCGTTGGTTAGGACAGTGGCGCCTTCGTTGCCATGGCTCGAAGAGAAAGACGAGCAGCGGCGCCCATGGCCGCAATGATGATCCACATAGCGACCAAAAAGCTAAGTTATCTTAACCTTGAGTAATTCTTGCTTTTTATGAGGTTGTCCCCCTTGATGGTTTCGGTCCTTGTATGGACAACCAGCATGTGGAAGGAACCCTACCGTGATTGGCAATGCCCCTGTCCTGTTTCGAGTTTGCTCAACAGTTCAGGCATTGCGCTATGCTAAGAAGGGTGGGGGGCCTTGCCGTAATCAACAGCGCCTCTGTTCTGCCTTGAGTCCGCTCGACAGTCCAGGTGCTGCGCCAAGAGCGGTAGGGTAGCCTACAGGCATCGCCGCCCTCCGCAAGTTGCTAAGGATCCGTCCTTCTAGCGCCTACGGCAAGGGGTGCACGTGCCGGCAGGCCTATCCAACTAAGCGTAGGGTGCCAAAAATACAAGGATGGACTAGAACAGGAAGATAATATGCAGATAGTTCAGAGTACAGCAAAAGTTATATTACATCAAAAGTTGCCGAGATTCTAACTTAAGATAATTTGTCTTGGGTATGGACTCGCAACAACTGCAAGGGACAAAGCAGTTAATCCCCACATTGGCCCTCCAGCCTCGCGACTCCGCTGATGCAGCTGATGATGGGCTTGATGCACTCCTTGAGCGCCCGACGGTCGACGTCCTCCGGCAAGCTGTCGAGCGCCTGAGCAAAGTCGACGTTGGGGTTCCAGTGGGCCACCTTGGTGAGCAACTTGATCAAGGCGTCCTGGCAAAGTTGCCGAGACTCCTCGGCCAGGTAGGCCGCCCTAGTGGACTGGAGCAGCTTCAGGGCGGCAAGGACACGCTTGAATAACTCAGATAGCCTGGCGTTGTCGACCACCTCGCCGACCGCGGCCCCGTCCGACGCCTTCGCCTTGAGCATCTGGCTCTTCCTTAGTCGCCGCAGCTTTTTGGTGGGAAGAAGATCTAGTCGCCTCCGCGGAATGACAACCACGGTTGCACCCTCTCAGCATGGTGATGGATGGGGGACGGGGGAAGGAGAAGACGCGAGAAGATGCCTCTCATCCTTCTCCTGGACCCCTTTTTATAGCCAAACCAAGGAGGCGGAAGTTTGGCTTTGCGCCTCGAAAAAAGCCCTTCCAAATTCTGCTCATTAAGGCCACTGATAACGCGCAAGGCCATCGACCGCCCTCCCCGCGCCAATCAAAGGCGCATGGGTATCGGCCATGGCGCGCCTTCCCGTATCCCATGTGTCCATCACCTACCCCGCGCCATGCATGCGGTGTACGTGGCGAAAAGGCAGGCCTAGGAGGAAACATGGAACGGCGGCTCTGAGACTGAGGAAGGCAAGAAGAGTAAATAAGCAGCGGCCCCACAATTTCTCCCACCTTTTTGAGACGGAAACGGGTCGCCTCTTTACTATTCACTATGGGGTGACGCAAGCATGTTGCGATCACTCCACACATGACCCCCACGTCACGCACTCGACGCGGGATGTGGGGAAGCACAACTGCGAGAAAGATTGTGGCGGTTCGCCTCTGCCACGCCCGCCCACGCACTGCTTTGGTCCTGGCCCAACTATGCCTTGCACTTATGTATGGCCCAGGCCCGGGGGCTCGTGTCAGTGTACAAAAGTATGGGTGCTTCTGTACCCCTTACTTGTGCATGGATGGTCGCAGCCACCCCCACCGCAAGGCTTGGCGAGGCAGAGGAAGACAATAGAAGGCAAGACAGGTACAAAGAACATCAAGACAGCTGCCCAGAGTAGCAAGCAACAAGAGGCAAGCAGGGCCACGCCCGGCAACAAGCCTTGCCGAGGCGACCTGCGAGGCCCCCGGCAAGCCCCTTGTCGGGGCAGCATGCGAAGGGACCGGCAGGGCCACCACCCTTGGGATTGAGAGCTTTGACACCATCGACAATGTTCAAGATCAAGACTTGAAGACCACATGCCTGGTAGCATGTGACTCCTCACAAAGATCGACGACCCACGAGTCCACGTGGGGTCAAGTAATGAAGACCCCCGGCAAGACCCTTGCCGGGGATGACTCCAAGGCCCCCGGCAAGCCTTGCTGGGGATGATCGCTGGGCCGCGGCCAGGCCCGCGCTCGGTAGGGTTCGGCCACCTCACCACCACTCCAAACGCGGCGATAAGCATGCCAGCTAAGCAGGAGCATGCGTGGCGGCATGCAGATCTACGTGGAAGCCTACCACGTTCCCAACACAGCAGGTGGTTGGCCAACATGGCGTTGCATGCCTCGTCGGCCCAGACGCATGGCAAGGCGAGGGGAAGCGGCGAAGGACGGGATAGCCTCTGTTGCCATCCCCAATAAAGCGAAATGACACGTAGGCATCACATTAAATGCACTTTTCCTATGTTGATCGAGCGATAAGCTTGTACCATTGTAGCTTGCCACCTCCTGTGTGCCACTTGGCAACTTCTTTTTGTATAAAAGGATGCTGATAACCCACAAGTATAGGGGATCGCAATAGCTTTCGAGGGTAGAGTATTCAACCCAAATTTATTGATTCGACACAAGGGGAGCAAAAGAATATTCTTGAGTATTAGCAGTTGAGTTGTCAAATCAACCACACCTGGATAACTTAGTATCTGCAGCAAAGTGTTTAGTAGCAAAAGTGGTATGATAATAAAGGTAACGGTAGCAAAAGTAAAGATAAATGTTTTTGGGTTTTTGTAGTAGTTGTAACAGTAGAAACGGAAAAGTAAATAAGCGAAGAACAATATGTAAAAAGCTCGTAGGCAATGGATCAGTGATGGATAATTATGCCGGATGCGATTCCTCATGCAATAGTTATAACATAGGGTGATATAGAACTAGCTCCAATTTAAGAATGTAACGTAGGCATGTATTCCGTAAATAGTCACACGTGCTTATGGAAAAAAACTTGCATGACATCTTTTGTCCTACCCTCCCGTGGAAGCGGGGTCCTAGCGGAAACTAAGGGATACTAAGGCCTCCTTTTAATAGAGAACCGGAACAAAGCATTAGCACTTAGTGAATACATGAACTCCTCAAACTACGGCCATCACCGAGAAGTATCCCGATTATTGTCACTTCGGGGTTGTCGGATCATAACACATAATAGGTGACTATAGACTTGCAAGATAGGATCAAGAACACACATATATTCATGAAAACATAATAGGTTCAAATCTGAAATCATGGCACTCGGGCCCTAGTGACAAGCATTAAGCATAGCAAAGTCATAGAAACATCAATCTCAGAACATAGTGGATACTAGGGATCAAACCCTAACAAAACTAACTTGATTACATGGTAAATCTCATCCAACCCATCACCGTCCAGTAAGCCTACGATGGAATTACTCACGCACGGCGGTGAGCATCATGAAATTGGTGATGGAGGATGGTTGATGATGACGACGGCGACAAATCCCCCTCTCCGGAGCCCCGAACGGACTCCAGATCAGCCCTCCCGAGAGAGATTAGGGCTTGGCGGCGGCTCCGTGTCGTAAAACGCGATGAAACTTTCTCCCTGATTTTTTTTCTCCCCGAACGTGAATATATGGAGTTGGAGTTGACGTTAGTGGAGGTCCAGGGGGCCCACGAGATAGGAGGCCGCGCCCCCTGTCTTGTGGACAGGTCGTGGGCCCCCTGGCATTAATTCTTTCACCAAAAAATCTTATTAATTCCAAAAAGTGCCTTCGTGGATTTCTAGGACATTCCGAGAACTTTTCTTTTCTACACATAAAACAACATCTTGGTAGTTCTGCTGAAAACAGCATCAATCCGGGTCAGTTTCATTCAAATCATGCAAGTTAGATTCCAAAACAAGGGCAAAAGTGTTTGGAAAAGTAGATACGTTGGAGACGTATCAGATGCCCGAGGCACACGGAGAGAGTATTCGGACTTTTGGACAAGGCACACATCGTAGCTAGTTCAAAAGCTCAAGAACACTGATATAACTAGATAAAGTAGGACTAGGGTATTACGCATCCTCGCGGCCCGAACCTGGATAAAAACGCTCTACGTCCTAACGGCTCGACCTGCTCTTCGTGCAACTAATACCCCACCAAACGTAGAAGGGATCCTTGTGACCCCATAGGTGATCGGTTCCCCCGACATTCTTCTATTCTTTCTTTTTCTCCTCTTCCTTGTTTTTCTTCTTCTTTTTCCTTATTTGTGTCATTTTAGAGCTTACATAGGTAATTATGCCAATTTTTAGCTAACTAAGCTTATTATGTCAATTTGGAGGAAAATAAGGTAAGTATAGGTCATTTTTGTGCAACATAAGTAATTTTGGAGCTAACATAGCTAAAATGGATCATATTGGAGCTAACTCTTGATAACCCACAAGTATAGGGGATCGCAACAGTTTTCGAGGGTAGAGTATTCAACCCAAATTTATTGATTCGACACAAGGGGAGCCAAAGAATATTCTCAAGTATTAGCACCTGAGTTGTCAATTCAACTACACCTGGAAACTTAGTATCTGCAGCAAAGTGTTTAGTAGCAAAGTAATATGATAGTGGTGGTAGCGGTAACAAAAGTAAAGACAGCAAAAGTAATGTTTTTGGTATTTTCTAGTGATTGTAACAGTAGCAACGGAAAAGTAAATAAGCGAGAACCAGTATATGGAAAACTCGTTGGCACCGGATTAGTGATGGATAATTATGCCGGATGCGGTTCGTCATGTAACAATCATAACATAGGGTGACACAGAACTAGCTCCAATTCATCAATGTAATGTAGGCATGTATTCCGTATATAGTCATACGTGCTTATGGAAAAGAACTTGCATGACATCTTTTGTCCTACCCTCCCGTGGCAGCGGGGTCCTATTGGAAACTAAGGGATATTAAGGCCTCCTTTTAATAGAGAACCGGAACAAAGTATTAGCACATAGTGAATACATGAACTCCTCAAACTACGGCCATCACCGAGAAGTATCCCGATTATTGTCACTTCGGGGTTGTCGGATCATAACACATAATAGGTGACTATAGACTTGCAAGATAGGATCAAGAACACACATATATTCATGAAAACATAATAGGTTCAGATCTGAAATCATGGACTCGGGCCCTAGTGATAAGCATTAAGCATAGCAAAGTCATAGCAACATCAATCTCAAAACAACGTGGATACTAGGGATCAAACCCTAACGAAACTAACTTGATTACATGGTAAATCTCATCCAACCCATCACCGTCCAGCAAGCCTATGATGGAATTACTCACGCACGGCGGTGAGCATCATGAAATTGGTGATGGAGGATGGTTGATGATGACGACGGTGACGAATCCCCCTCTCCGGAGCCCCGAACAGACTCCAGATCAGCCCTCCCGAGAGAGATTAGGGCTTGGCGGCGGCTCCGTGTCGTAAAACACGATGAAACTTTCTCCCTGATTTTTTTCTCCCAGAACGTGAATATATGGAGTTGGAGTTGACGTCAGTGGAGGTCCAGGGGGCCCACAAGATAGGAGGTTGCGCCCTAGGGTGGCGCGCCCCCTGTCTCGTGGACAGGCTGTGGCCCCCTGGCATTAATTCTTTCGCCAAAAAATCTTATTAATTCCAAAAAGTGCCTCCGTGGGTTTCCAGGACATTCCGAGAACTTTTCTTTTCTACACATAAAACAACATCATGGTAGTTCTGCTGAAAATAGCATCAGTCCGGGTTAGTTTCATTCAAATCATGCAAGTTAGAGTCCAAAACAAGGGCAAAAGTGTTTGGAAAAGTAGATACGTTGGAGACGTATCAGATGCCCAAGGCACATGGAGAGAGTACTCGGACTTTTGGACAAGGCACACATCGTAGCTAGTTCAAAAGCTCAAGAACACTGATATAACTAGATAAAGTAGGACTATGGTATTACGCATCCTCGCGGCCCGAACCTGGATAAAAACGCTCTGCGTCCTAACGGCTCGACCTGCTCTTCGTGCAACTAATACCCCGCCAAACGTAGAAGGGATCCTTGTGACCCCATAGGTGATCGGTTCCCCCGACATTCTTCTATTCTTTCTTTTTCTCCTCTTCCTTGTTTTTCTTCTTATTTTTCCTTATTTGTGTCATTTTAGAGCTTACATAGGTAATTATGCCAATTTTTTAGCTAACTAAGCTTATTATGTCAATTTGGAGGAAAATAAGGTAAGTGTAGGTCATTTTTGTGCAACATAAGTAATTTTGGAGCTAACATAGCTAAAATGGATCAAGCTAACTCTTGATAACCCACAAGTATAGGGGATCACAACAGTTTTCGAGGGTAGAGTATTCAACCCAAATTTATTGATTCAACACAAGGGGAGCCAAAGAATATTCTCAAGTATTAGCAGCTGAGTTGTCAATTCAACCACATCTGGAAACTTAGTATCTGCAGCAAAGTGTTTAGTAGCAAAGTAATATGATAGTGGTGGTAACGGTAACAAAAGTAAAGACATCAAAAGTAATGTTTTGGTATTTTCGAGTGATTGTAACAGTAGCAACAGAAAAGTAAATAAGCGAGAACCAATATATGGAAAACTCGTAGGCACCGGATTAGTGATGGATAATTATGCCGGATGCGGTTCGTCATGTAACAGTCATAACATAGGGTGACACAGAACTAGCTCCAATTCATCGATGTAATGTAGGTATGCATTCCGTATATAGTCATACGTGCTTATGGAAAAGAACTTGCATGACATCTTTTGTCCAACCCTCCCGTGGCAGCGGGGTCCTATTGGAAACTAAGGGATATTAAGGCCTCCTTTTAATAGAGAACCGGAACAAAGCATTAGCACATAGTGAATACATGAACTCCTCAAACTACGGCCATCGCCGAGAAGTATCCTGATTATTATCACTTCGGGGTTGCCGGATCATAACACATAGTAGGTGACTATAGACTTGCAAGATAGGAATAAGAACGCACATATATTCATGAAAAGATAATAGGTTCAGATCTGAAATCATGGCACTCGGGCCCTATTGACAAGCATTAAGCATAGCAAAGTCATAGCAACATCAATCTCAGAACATAGTGGATACTAGGGATCAAACCCTAACAAAACTAACTCGATTACATGATAAATCTCATCCAACCCATCACCGTCCAGCAAGCCTACGATGGAATTACTCACGCACGGCGGTGAGCATCATGAAATTGGTGATGGAGGATGGTTGATGATGACGACGGCGACGAATCCCCCTCTCTGGTGCCCTGAACGGACTCCAGATCAGCCCTCCCGAGAGAGATTAGGGCTTGGCGGCGGCTCTGTATCGTAAAGCGCGATGATTTCTTCTCTCTGATTTTTTTCTCCCTGAAAGCCAATATATGGAGTTGGAGTTGGCGTCGGAGGGCCACTAGGGGGGCCATGAGGTAGGGGGCGCGCCCAGGGGGGCGTTCCCCCCACCCTCGTGAGCAAGGTGTGGCCCCACTGGTCTTCATCTTTGGCGAGGATTTTTTATTGTTTTTTCTAAGGTGTTCCGTGGAGTTTCAGGTCATTCCGAGAACTTTTGTTTTCTGCACATAAAACAACACCATGGCAATTCTGCTGAAAACAGCGTCAGTCCGGGTTAGTTCCATTCAAATCATACAAGTTAGAGTCCAAAACAAGGGCAAAAGTGTTTGGAAAAGTAGATATGATGGAGACGTATCAACTCCCCCAAGCTTAAACCCTTGCTTGTCCTCAAGCAATTCAGTTGACAAACTAAAAGAGAAAAAGAAAAACTTTTACAAACTCTGTTTGCTCTTGTTGTTGTAAACATGAAAAGCCAGCATTCAAGTTTCAGCAAATATTATGAACTAACCATACTCACAATAACACGTAGGTCTCACAATTACTCATATCAATAGCATAATCAGCTAGCGAGCTATAATAACAAAATTCGGATGACAACACTTTCTCAAAATAATCATAACATGATATAACAAAATGGTATCTCGCTAGCCCTTTCTGAGACCGCAAAACATAAATGCAGAGCACCTTTAAAGATCAAGGACTGACTAAACATTGTAATTCATGGTAAAAGAGATCTAATCAAGTCATACCCAATATAAACCAATTATAATGAATGCAAACGACAGTGTGCTCTCCAGCGGGTGCTTTTAATAAGAAGGATGATGACTCAACATAAAAGTAAATGAATAGGCCCTTCGCAGAGGGAAGCAGGGATTTGTAGAGGTGCCAGAGATCGGTTTTGAAATAGAGATAAATTATATTTTGACCGGCATACTTTCATTGTCAACATAACAACTAAAAGACGACGATATCTTCCATGCTAAACAGATTATAGGAGGTTCCGAAACAGAATGGTAAAGTTTATACTCCCCCTCCTCCACAAGCATCAATCCATGGCTTGCTCGAAACAACGAGTGCCTCCAACATTCAACGGGTCCCAGGGGGAGTTTTGTTTGCAGTTATTTTGATTTAGTTTGCATAAAGCATGGGACTGGGCATCCCGGTTACCAGCCATTTTCTCGTGCATGAGGAGCGGAGTCCACTCCTCTTGAGAATAACCCGCCTAACACGGAAGATAAGGGAAGCTCTAGTTGACATATGAGCTATTCGAGCATGCAAAACAGAATGTTTATTTGAAGGTTTAGAGTTTGGCACATATAAATTTACTTGGAACGGCAGGTAAATACCGCATATAGGTAGGTATAGTGGACTCATATGGAACAACTTTGGGGTTTAAGGAGTTTGGATGCGCAAGCAGTATTCCCGCTTAGTACAGGTGAAGGCTAGCAAAAGACTGGGAAGCGACCAACTGAGAGAGCAACAATAGTCGTAAACATGCATTAAAATTAATTTACACCGAGTACAAGCATGAGTAGGATATAATACACCATGAACATAAATATCATGAAGGCTATGTTGATTTGATTCAACTACATGCATGAACATGTGCCAAGTCTAGTCACTCAATTCATTTAAAGGAGGATACCATCCCATCATACCACATCATAATCATTCTAATAGCATGTTGGCACGCAAGGTAAACCATTATAACTCATAGCTAATCAAGCATGGCACAAGCAACTATAATCTCTAAATGTTATTGCAAATATGTTTACTTCATAATAGCTGACTCAGGAACGATGAATCATCAGATTTACAAAAACAAGAGAGGTCGAGTTCATACCAGCTTTTCTCATCCCAATAACTCCATCATATATCATCATTATTGCATTTCACTTGCACAACCGAACGATGTGTATAATAATAAGAGTGCACGTGCATTGGACTAAGCTGGAATCTGCAAGCATTCAACTCAAGAGAGAAGACAAGTAATATGGGCTCTAAGTTAAATAAACAATCATGCATATAAGAGCCACTAAGAATTTTCAATATAGTCTTCTCGACCCCCAAAAGAAAAGGAATAAAAACTATTTACACGGGAAAGCTCCCAACAAACAAAAGAAGAACAGGAAATATATTTTTTGGGGTTTTTTCTTTTTAATTACTACAAGCAAAGAAGTAAACTACTACTAATTTTTTGGTTTTTTTCTTAAGGTTTATTAAACACACAAGAAGAAAGCAGGAAAAATAAAATAAACTAGCATGGATATTACAGTGAAAGAGTATGAGCACCGACATCTAGCAATGAGTGTGTGTGAACATGAATGTAATGTCGGTGAGAAATACGTATTCCCCCAAGCTTTGGCTTTTGGCCTAAGTTGGTCTATTGCCAGGGATAGCCTAGAGGATACCCGTAGGTGTAGCTGGGGTCGTATTGTGACGAAGAAGGCTCCGGCTACCACTGGCTAGCAACCTCCTATGGATCTCAAGAATAAACAGATAGTCGTGGAGGCTCATCTTGTGGCTCCAGTTCCGGGGCTGCTGCAGGATTCCGATAGGCTTGAACAGCCGACCACGGAACGATGTGAGGGCCTGCAGATAAGTTAAACAAAGAAGGAGCAGGCAAAGTAATAGTCTCAGGGTGATGTTTATCAAAGTATAATTTGTATTTGAGCTCCCCTTCGCGACTCTTAACAAGAAAGTCATGCGCTATCATACTCTTATAATCTAAATAAGCACGGGGCAGCGCTGTTTCTTCTTTCTCCTCATGCCTAATAGGTATTTCAAAATGTTCAGCTAGGCGTGAAGCATAAATGCCTCCAAAGATGGGGCCCTTACTACGGTTCAGACTTAACCGTCTAGCAGCAATTCCACCCATACTAACAGAGTTATTGTGGTACAAACCATGGAACAAAATAATAATATCAGGAATACTAAGGTTCCCACAGTTCCCGCATCCAATCAAGCAATGACTAGCAAATAAGGCAAAGTAGCATAAAACAGGAAAATGTATGCTAGTGATCCTTGCATCAGAAACCTTCCTGGTTTCTCCCACAGTGATAGTGTTAATAAAAGCTTCTACTTCGTTACGGTGGGGTTCATCTAAGGTGCCCTCAAAGGGTATTCTGCAAACCTCACAGAATTCAGCTAATGTCATCTCTTTAACAACGTCATATAAATGTAACTCTACTGTTGGAGGTGATTTCTTAGGGAAAAAGTAGAAGTTTTGCACAAAAGTATTTGTGAGTAAGAGATACTGATGACGTTGGTCGCGGAGGAAGTCGGTGAGGCCAGCATTCTCAATCAATAAATAGAAATCCTCATAAATCCCGGCTCTCCTCAAAAATTCATCGGAAGGCCATTCACACGGCCGGACCTCCTAGATGCGAGGCAAATTAAATTTGGGCTTCTGCTCTTCTTCCTTTTGTTTTTCCTTAGAGCTTCGGCTCGATGAGCCCCTCAAAAGTCTCTTCATTATTTCTGAAACAATGTGAAATTTTTAGTATCTTCAAATAAAAGTGAACCAACTTCAATAAAATTGATAGCAACAACTCCCACAAGTGCCTAGAGCCTATACAAAGCATTGGAACTACTTGGAACCATATAAATTTGACATGCAAGCTCAAGAACATGGTCACCTATGCAGCACAAATTTGCAATGAATAAAGCACTAGAACAAAAACTAATTGGACCAATGGAGGAGTCACATACCAAGGAACAGTCTCCCCAAGCAGTTTTGCGAGAGGTGATTTGAGCAAGGAGATCGAAAATCATAGCAATGGGGGCTGGAACTCGTGCTTGAGTTGGTTTTTCGTGTTTGTGTGAGGTAGAGGAAGAAGATGGGTGCAGGGATAAGTGGAGGAGGGCCACCATGGGCCCACGTGGCAGGGGGCGCGCCCAGGGGGTAGGGCGCGCCCTCCACCCTCGTGGCCAGGTGGCAGCTCCCCCCGCGGTAATTTTTGCACAGTAAATCCTCAAATATTCCCGAAAAAATCATATTAAATTGGCATGGCATTCTGAGGACTTTTATTTTCGGGATATTTTTATATTGCATGGTTAAGTCAAGAGACAGACAGAAAAATACTATTTTACTTTATTTCTACTAAATAACAGAAAATATAAAGAGGGTACAGAAGGTTGTGCTTCTAGTTTCATCAATCTCGTGATCATCAAAATGAACCCACTAACAAGGTTGATCAAGTCTTGTTAACAAACTCATTCTAAATAATCACGGAACCAGAGAAATTTCGAATAACACTAAGTTACCTCAATGGGGATATGAAAATCCCCAACAATAAGAATATCACACTTTTTCTTGACAGTAGGGAGAGGAAATTCAAAACCTCCAAATATAATCGATGGAATTTTTCCAATAGAGTTGATACTATAAACTTGAGGTTGTTTTCTCGAAAAATGTACCGTGTGCTCATTGCCATTAACATGAAAAGTGACATTGCCTTTGTTGCAATCAATAACAGCCCCTGCAGTATTAAGTAAAGGTCTTCCAAGAATAATAGACATACTATCGTCCTCGGGAATATCAAGAATAACAAAGTCTGTTAAAATAGTAACTTTCACAACTACAAAAGGCACATCCTCACAAATACCGACAGGTATAGCAGTTGATTTATCAGCCATTTGCAAAGATATTTCAGTAGGTGTCAACTTATTCAAGTCAAGTCTACGATATAAAGAGAGAGGCATAACACTGACACCGGCTCCAAGATCACATAAAGCAGTTTTAACATAATTTCTCTTAATGGAGCATGGTATAGTAGGTACTCCTGGATCTCCAAGTTTCTTTGGTATTCCACCTTAAAAGTATAATTAGCAAGCATGGTGGAAATTTCAGCTTCAGGTGTCTTTCTTTTATTAGTAATAATATCCTTCAGATACTTAGCATAAGGATTTGTTTTGAGCACATCAGTTAATCGCATACGCAAAAAGATGGGTCTAATCATTTCAGCCAAGCCCTCAAAATCCTCATCATCCTTTTTCTTGGATGGTTTCGGAGGAAAAGGCATGGGTTTATGAACCCATGGTTCCCTTTCTTTACCATGTTTCCTAGCAACAAAATCTCTTTTATCATAACGTTGATTCTTTGATTGTGGGTTATCAAGATCAATAGCAGGTTCAACTTCTACATCCTTATCATTACTAGGTTGAGCGTTATCATGAACATCATCATTAACATTATCACTAGGTTCATGTTCATCACCTGATTGTGTTTCAGCACCAGAAATAGAGACATCATTTGGATTTTCAGGTGGTTCGGCAATAGGTTCACTAGAAGTTTGCAAAGTCCTATCATTTTTCTTTTTCTTCTTTTTAGAAGAACTAGGTACATCAATATTATTTCTCTGAGAATCTTGCTCGATTCTCTTAGGGTGGCCTTCAGGATACAAAGGTTCCTGAGTCATTCTACCAGTTCTAGTAGCCACTCTAACAGCATAATCATTTTTCTTACTATTCATTTCATCAGGCACTTCTTTTTGAGCTTTAAGTACTTGTTCTGCTTGAGTGGTAACCATAGAAGCATGTTTGCTAACAAGTTTAAGTTCACCTCTAATATCAGCCATATAATCACCCAAGCATTTAATCATAAAGGTATTCTGTTTTAATTGTCTACCAAAATAAGCATTAATGTCATCTTGCTTAAACATAAAGTCATCAAACTCATCCAAGCACTGACTAGCAATTTTAGTAGGAGGGACTTCAGCTTTATCATATCTATAGAGAGAATCTACCTTTACTACTTGTGTCGGGATATCGGGGGGTTCTTCAGTGAATAAGTAATTGAGATCATATACTTCTTCAGTAGGCGGTAAATTAAGACCATGTATTTCTTCAATAGGAGGTAAATTCTTAACATCTTCACCTTTAATACCTTTTTCTTTCATAGATTTCTTCGCCTCTTGCATATCTTCGGGACTGAGAAATAGAACACCTCTCTTCTTCGGAGTTGGTTTAGGAGTAGGCTCAGTAATTGGCTCAGGAGCTGGCTCAGGAGGTGGCTCGGAAGGTGCCCAATTATTTTCATTTGTCAACATATTATTCAATAGAATTTCAGCTTCATCCAGTGTTCTTTCCTTGAAAAGAGAACCAGCACAACTATCCAGGTAATCTCTAGAAGCATCAGTTAGTCCATTATAAAAGATATCAAGTATTTCAGGTTTCTTAAGAGGATGATCAGGCAAAGCATTAAGTAACTTGAGAAGCCTCCCCCAAGCTTGTGGGAGACTCTCTTCTTCAATTTGCACAAAGTTGTATATTTCCCTCAAAGCAGCTTGTTTCTTATGAGCAGGGGAATATTTAGCATAGAAGTAATAAATCATATCCTGGGGACTTTGCACACAACCAGGATCAAGAGAATTAAACCATATCTTAGCATCACCCTTTAATAAGAACGGAAATATTTTGAGTAAATAAAGGTAGCGCGATCTCTCATTATTAGTAAACAGGGCAGGTATATCATTTAACTTAGTAAGATGTGCCACAACAGTTTCAGATTCATAGCCATAAAAAGGATCAGATTCAACCAAAGTAATTATATCTGGATCAACAGAAAAATCATAATAATCCTTATCGAGAACACAGATAGGTGAAGTAGCAAAAGCAGGGTCGGGTCTCATTCTGTCTCTAAAAGATTCTTTACTCCATTTAACTAGCAACCTCTTAAGTTCATATCTATCCTGGCAAGCAAAAATAGTTGCAGAAGATTCAGCATCAAAAAGATAACCCTCAGGAATAGCAGGCATATTCTCATCATCACTATCATCATCGTATTGAGGTTCAATAATTTCTCTTTCTCTAGACCTAGCAATTTGCTCATCAAGAAATTCACCAAGGGGCACAGTAGTATCAAGCATAGAAGTAGTTTCATCATAAGTATTATGCATAGCAGAAGTGGCGTCATCAATAACATGTGACATATCAGAATTCATAGCAGTAGAAGGCTTAGGTGTCGCTAGCTTACTCATAACGGAAGGAGAATCTAGTGCAAGGCTAGATGGCAGTTCCTTACCTCCACTCGTAGTTGAGGGCAAAATAGTAGTTCGATCGTCTTTCAAGTTCTTCATAGTGTCCAGCAGATATAAATCCCAAGTGACTCAAAGAATACAGCTATGCTCCCCGGCAACGGCGCCAGAAAAAGGTCTTGATAACCCACAAGTATAGGGGATCGCAACAGTTTTCGAGGGTAGAGTATGAAGGAAATATGCCCTAGAGGGAATAATAAATTTATTATTTATTTCCTCATATCATGATAAATGTTTATTATTCATGCTAGAATTGTATTAACCGGAAACATGATACATGTGTGAATACATAGACAAACTTAATGTCACTAGTATGCCTCTACTTGACTAGCTCATTAATCAAAGATGGTTATGTTTCCTAGCCATAGACATGTGTTATCATTTGATTAACGGGATCACATCATTAGGAGAATGATGTGATTGACTTGACCCATTCTGTTAGCTTAGCACTTGATTGTTTAGTACGTTGCTATTGCTTTCTTCATGATTTATACAAAGTTCCTATAACTATGATATTATGCAACTCCCGTTTACCGGAGGAACACTTTGTGTGCTACCAAACAACACAACATAACTGGGACAGGTGTCTCCAATGGTACATGTTGAGTTGGCGTATTTCGAGATTAGGTTTTGTCACTCCGATTGTCGGAGAGGTATCTCTGGGCCATCTCGGTAATGCACATCACTATAAGCCTTGCAAGCAATGTGGCCAATGAGTTGGTTACGGCATGAAGCATTATGTAACGAGTAAAGAGACTTGCCGGTAACGAGATTGAACTAGGTATTGGATACCGACAATCGAATCTCTGGCAAGTAACATACCGATGACAAAGGGAACAACGTATGTTGTTATGCGGTTTGACCGATAAAGATCTTCGTAGAATATGTAGGAGCCAATATAAGCATCCAGGTTCCGCTATTGGTTATTGACCGGAAACAGTTCTAGGTCATGTCTACATAGTTCTCGAACACGTAGGGTCCGCACGCTTAACGTTACGATGACAGTTTTATTATGAGTTTATAAGTTTTGATGTACCGAAGGTTGTTCGGAGTCCCGGATGTGATCATGGACATGACGAGGAGTTTCGAAATGGTCGAGACATAAAGATTGATATATTGGAAGCCTATATTTGGATATCGGAATCGTTTCGGGTGAAATCGGGATTTTACCGGAGTACCGGGGGGTTACCGGAACCCCCCTGGTGGTTATTGGGCCAATATGGGCCCTAAGGGAGAAGAGGAGGGCCGGCCAGGGCAGGCCGCGTGCCCCCTCCCCCCTAGTCTGAATAGGACAAGGAAGGGGGGGCGGCGCCCCCCTTTCCTCTTTCCCCCTTCCACCTTCCTTCTCCAACAAGGCAAGAAGGGGGAGTCCTAATCCCGGTGGGAGTAGGACTCCTCCAGGCGCACCCCTAGGGCCGGCCGCACCTCCCCCCTCCCTCCTTTATATACGGGGGCAGGGGGCACCCCATGACACACAAGTTGATCTTCTTGATCGTTCCTTAGACATGTGCGGTGCCCCCCTCCACCATATTCCACCTCGGTCATATCGTTGCGGTGCTTAGGCGAAGCCCTGGGTCGGTGGAACATCATCATCGTCACCACACCATCGTGCTGACGGAACTCATCCCCGACACCCTGTTGGATTGGAGTCCGGGGATCGTCATCGAGTTGAACGTGTGCTGAACTGGGAGGTGCCGTATGTTCGATACTTGGATCGGTCGGATCGTGAAGACGTACGACTACATCAACCGCGTTGTTCTAACGCTTCGGCTTTTGGTCTATGAGGGTACGCGGACAACACTCTCCCCTCTCGTTGCTATGCATCACCATGATCTTGCGTGTGCATAGGAAATTTTTTGAAATTACTATGTTCCCCAACAGTGGCATCCAAGCCTGGTTTTATGTGTAGATGTCATATGCACGAGTAGAACACAAGTGAGTTGTGGGCGATACAAGTCATACTGCTTACCAGCATGTCATACTTTGGCTCAGCGTATTGTAAGATGAAGCGGCCCAGACCGACATTACGTGTACGCTTACACGAGACTGGTTTCACCGTTACGAGCACTCGTGCTTAAAGGTGACTGGCTGGTGTCTGTCTCTCTCACTTTAGTTGAACCGAGTGTGGCTATGCCCGGTCCTTGCGAAGGTTAAAACAACACTAACTTGACGAACTATCGTTGTGGTTTTGATGCGTAGGTAAGAACAGTTCTTGCTCAGCCCATAGCAGCCACGTAAAATTTGCAACAACAAAGTAGAGGACGTCTAACTTGTTTTTGCAGGGCATGTTGTGATGTGATATGGTCAAGATGTGATGCTATATTTTATTGTATGAGATGATCATGTTTTGTAACCGAAGTTATCGGCAACTGGCAGGAGCCATATGGTTGTCGCTTTATTGTATGAAATGCAAACGCCCTGTAATTGCTTTACTTTATCACTAAGCGGTAGCAATAGTCGTAGAAGCAATAGATGGCGTAAACGACAATGATGCTATGATGGAGATCAAGGTGTCGTGCCGATGACGATGGTGATCAAGACGGTGCTTCGGAGATGGAGATCACAAGCACAAGATGATGATGGCCATATCATATCACTTATATTGATTTCATGTGATGTTTATCCTTTATGCATCTTATCTTGTTTTGATTGACCGTAGTATTTTAAGATGATCTCTCACTGAATTACCAATAGGTGTTCTCCCTGAGTATGCACCATTGCGAAAGTTCTTCGTGCTGAGACACCACGTGATGATCGGGTGTGATAGGCTCTACGTTCAAATACAACGGGTGCAACACAGTTGCACACGCGGAATACTCAGGTTAAACTTGACAAGCCTAGCATATACAGATATGGCCTCGGAACACGGAGACCGAAAGGTCGAACGTGAATCATATAGTAGATATGATCAACATAGTGATGTTCACCATTGAAACTACTCCATCTCACGTGATGATCGGACATGGTTTAGTTGATTTGGATCACGTGATCACTTAGATGACTAGAGAGATGTCTGTCTAAGTGGGAGTTCTTAAGTAATATGATTAATTGAACTTAAATTTATCATGAACCTAGTACCTGATAGTATTTTGCTTGTCTATGTTTGTTGTAGATAGATGTCTCGTGCTATTGTTTCGTTGAATTTTAATGTGTTCCTTGAGAAAGCTAAGTTGAAAGAAGAAGGTAGCAATTACACGGACTGGGTCCGTAACCTGAGGATTATCCTCATTGCTGCATAGAAGAATTACGTCCTGGAAGCACTGCTGAGTGCCAGGCCTGCTGCAGATGCAACTGACGACGTTAAGAACGTCTGGCAGAGCAAAGCTGATGACTACTCGATAGTTCAGTGTGCCATGCTTTACGGCTTGGAACCGGGTCTTCAACGATGTTTTGAACGTCATGGAGCATATGAGACGTTCCAGGAGTTGAAGTTAATATTTCAAGCAAATGCCCGGATTGAGAGATATGAAGTCTCCAATAAGTTCTATAGTTGTAAGATGGAGGAGAATAGTTCTGTTAGTGAACATATACTCAAAATGTCTGGGTATAATAATCACTTGATTCAACTGGGAGTTAATCTTCCTGACGATAGTGTCATTGACAGAATTCTTCAATCACTGCCACCAAGCTACAAGAGCTTCGTGATGAACTATAATATGCAAGGGATGGACAAGACTATTCACGTGCTCTTCGCAGTGCTAAAGGCTGCGGAGGTAGAAATCAAGAAGGAGCATCAAGTGTTGATGGTCAATAAGACCACCAGTTTCAAGACAAAGGGCAAAGGGAAGAAGAAGGGGAACTTCAAGAAGAACAACAAACAAGTTGTTGCTCAAGAGAAGAAATCCAAGTCTGGACCTAAGCCTGAGACTGAGTGCTTCTACTGCAAGCAGACTGGACACTAGAAGCGAAACTACCCCAAGTATTTGGCGGATAAGAAGGATGGCAAAGTGAACAAAGGTATATGTGATATACATGTTATTGATGTGTACCTTACTTATGCTCGCAGTAGCACCTGGGTATTTGATACTGGTTCTGTTGCTAATATTTGCAACTCGAAACAGGGACTACGGATTAAGCGAAGATTGGCTAAGGACGAGGTGACGATGCGCGTGGGAAATGGTTCCAAAGTCGATGTGATCGCGATCGGCACGCTACCTCTACATCTACCATCGGGATTAGTTTTAGACCTAAATAATTGTTATTTGGTGCCAGCTTTGAGCATGAACATTATATCTGGATCTTGTTTGATGTGAGACGGTTATTCATTGAAATCAGAGAATAATGGTTGTTCTATTTATATGAGTAATATCTTTTATGGTCATGTATCCTTGAAGAGTGGTCTATTTTTATTGAATCTCGATAGTAGTGATACACATATTCATAATGTTGAAGCCAAAAGATGCAGAGTTGATAATGATAGTGCAACTTATTTGTGGCACTGCCGTTTAGGTCATATCGGTGTAAAGCGCATGAAGAAACTCCATACTGATAGACTTCTGGAATCACTTGATTATGAATCACTTGGTACTTGTGAACCGTGCCTCATGGGCAAGATGACTAAAACGCCGTTCTTCGGAACTATGGAGCGAGCAACTGATTTATTGGAAATCATACATACTGATGTATGTGGTCCAATGAATATTGAAGCTTGCGGCGGGTATCGTTATTTTCTCACCTTCACAGATGATTTGAGCAGATATGGGTATATCTACTTGATGAAACACAAGTCTGAAACATTTGAAAAGTTCAAAGAATTTTAGACTGAAGTGGAAAATCATCGTAACAAGAAAATTAAATTTCTACGATCTGATCGTGGAAGAGAATATTTGAGTTACGAGTTTGGTCTACATTTGAAACAATGCGGAATAGTTTCGCAACTCACGCCACCCAAAACACCACAACGAAATGGTGTGTCTGAACGTCGTAATTGTACTTTATTAGATATGGTGCGATCTATGATGTCTCTTACTGATTTACCGCTATTGTTTTGGGGTTATGCTTTAGAGACGGCCGGATTCATGTTAAATAGGGCACCATCAAAATCCGTTGAGACGCCGCCTTATGAAATGTGGTTTGGCAAGAAACCAAAGTTGTCGTTTCTTAAAGTTTGGGGCTGCGATGCTTATGTGGAGAAACTTCAACCAGATAAGCTCGAACCCAAATCGGAGAAATGTTTCTTCATAGGATACCCAAAAGAGACTATTGGGTACACCTTCTATCATAGATCTGAAGGCAAGATTTTCATTGCTAAATTTGGATCCTTCTAGAGAAGGAGTTTCTCTCGAAAGAAGTGAGTGGGAGGAAAATAGAACTTGATGAGGTAACTGTACCTTCTCCCTTGTTGGAAAGTAGTTCATCACAAGAACCAGTTCCTGTGACAACTACACCAATCAGTGAGGAAGCTAATGATATTGATCATGAAACTTCAGATCAAGTTACTACTAAACCTCATAGGTCTACCAGAGTAAGATCCGCACTAGAGTGGTACGGTAATCCAATTCTGGAAGTCATGTTACTTGACCATGGCGAACCTACGAACAATGAGGAAGAGAAGATGAGCCCAGATTCTGCAAAATGGCTTGAGGCCATGAAATCTGAGATGGGATCCATGTATGAGAACAAAGTATGGACTTTGGTTGACTTGCCCGATGATCGGCAAGCCATCGAGAATAAATGGATTTTCAAGAAGAAGACTGACGCTGATGGTAATGTAACTATCTACAAAGCTCGACTTGTTACGAAAGGTTTTTGACAAGTTCAAGGAGTTGACTACGATGAGACTTTCTCACCCGTAGCGATGCTTAAGTCTGTCCGAATCATGTTAGCAATTGCTGCATTTTATGATTATGAAATTTCGCAAATGGATGTCAAAACTGCATTCCTGAATGGATTTCTGGAAGAAGAGTTGTATATGATGCAACCGGAAGGTTTTGTCGATCCAAAAGGTACTAACAAAGTGTGCAAGCTCCAACGTTCAATTTATGGACTGGTGCAAGCATCTCGGAGTTGGAATAAACGCTTTGATAGTGTGATCAAAGCATATGGTTTTATAGAGACTTTTGGAGAAGCCTATATTTACAAGAAAGTGAGTGGGAGCTCTGTAGCATTTCTGATATTATATGTAGATGACATATTGTTAATTGGAAATGATATAGAATTTCTGGATAGCATAAAAGGATACTTGAATAAAAGTTTTTCAATGAAAGACCTCGGTGAAGCTGCTTACATATTGGGCATCAAGATCTATAGAGATAGATCAAGACGCTTAATTGGACTTTCACAAAGCACATACCTTGATAAAGTTTTGAAAAAGTTCAAAATGGATCAGGCAAAGAAAGGGTTCTTGCCCGTATTACAAGGTGTGAAGTTGAGTCAGACTCAATGCCCGACCACAGCAGAAGATAGAGAGAAAATGAAAGATGTTCCCTATGCTTCAGCCATAGGCTCTATCATGTATGCAATGATGTGTACCAGACCTAATGTATGCTTAGCAATAAGCTTGGCAGGTAGGTACCAAAGTAATCCAGGAGTGGATCACTGGACAGCGGTCAAGAATATCCTGAAATACCTGAAAAGGACTAAGGATATGTTTCTCATTTATGGAGGTGACAAAGAGCTAGTTGTAAATGGTTACGTCGATGCAAGCTTTGACACTGATCCGGACGATTCTAAATCGCAAACCGGATACGTGTTTTTATTAAACGGTGGAGCTGTAAGTTGCTGCAGTTCTAAACAAAGCGTCGTGGCGGGATCTACATGCGAAGCGGAGTACATAGCTTCTTCGGAAGCAGCAAATGAAGGAGTCTGGATGAAGGAGTTCATTTCCGATCTAGGTGTCATACCTAGTGCACCAGGACCAATGAAGATCTTCTGTGACAATACTGGTGCAATTGCCTTGGCAAAGGAATCCAGATTTCACAAGAGGACCAAGCACATCAAGAGACGCTTCAATTCCATCCGGGACCAAGTCCAGGTGGGAGACATAGAGATTTGCAAGATACATACAGATCTGAATGTTGCAGACCCGTTGACTAAGCCTCTTCCACGAGCAAAACATGATCAACACCAAGACTCCATGGGTGTTAGAATCATTACTTTGTAATCTAGATTATTGACTCTAGTGCAAGTGGGAGACTGAAGGAAATATGCCCTAGAGGCAATAATAAAGTTATTATTTATTTCCTCATATCATGATAAATGTTTATTATTCATGCTAGAATTGTATTAACCGGAAACATGATACATGTGTGAATACATAGACAAACTTAATGTCACTAGTATGCCTCTACTTGACTAGCTTATTAATCAAAGATGGTTATGTTTCCTAGCCATAGACATGTGTTGTCATTTGATTAATGGGATCACATCATTAGGAGAATGATGTGATTGACATGACCCATTCCGTTAGCTTAGCACTTGATTGTTTAGTATGCTGCTATTGCTTTCTTCATGACTTATACAAAGTTCCTATAACTATGAGATTATGCAACTCCCGTTTACCGGAGGAACACTTTGTGTGCTACCAAACATCACAACGTAACTGGGTGATTATAAAGGAGCTCTACAGGTGTCTCCAATGGTACATGTTGAGTTGGCGTATTTCGAGATTAGGTTTTTTCACTCCGATTGTCGGAGAGGTATCTCTGGGCCATCTCGGTAATGCACATCACTATAAGCCTTGCAAGCAATGTGGCCAATGAGTTGGTTACGGGATGATGCATTATGTAACGAGTAAAGAGACTTGCTGGTAACGAGATTGAACTAGGTATTGGATACCGACGATCGAATCTCGGGCAAGTAACATACCGATGACAAAGGGAACAACGTATGTTGTTATGCGGTTTGACCGACAAAGATCTTCGTAGAATATGTAGGAGCCAATATGAGAATCTAGGTTCCGCTATTGGTTATTGACCGGAAACAGTTCTAGGTTATGTCTACATAGTTTTTGAACTCGTAGGGTCCGCACGCTTAACGTTATGATGACAGTTTTATTATGAGTTTATAAGTTTTGATGTACCTAAGGTTGTTCGGAGTCTCGGATGTGATCACGGACATGATGAGGAGTCTCGAAATGGTCGAGACATAAAGATTGATATATTGGAAGCCTATATTTGGATATCGGAATCGTTCCGGGTGAAATCAGGATTTTACCGGAGTACCGGGGGGTTACCGGAACCCCCCCCCCCTCCGGGGCGGTTATTGGGCCAACATGGGCCCGAAGGGAGAAGAGGAGGGCCGGCCAGGGAAGGCCGCGTGCCCCCACCCCCCCTAGTCCAAATAGGACAAGGAAGGGGGGGCGGCGCCCCCCTTTCCTCTTTCCCCCTTCCCCCTTCCTTCTCCAACAAGGCAAGAAGGGGGAGTCCTACTCCCAGTGGGAGTAGGACTCCTCCAGGCGCACCCCTAGGGCCGGCCGCACCTCCCCCCTCCCTCCTTTATATACGGGGGCAGGGGGGCATCCCATGACACACAAGTTGATCTTCGTGATTGTTCCTTAGCCGTGTGCGGTGCCCCCCTCCACCATATTCCACCTCGGTCATATCATTGCGGTGCTTAGGCGAAGCCCTGCGTCGGTAGAACATCATCATCGTCACCATGCCGTCGTGCCGATGGAACTCATCCCTGACACCTTGCAGGATCAGAGTCCGGGGATCGTCATCGAGCCGAACGTGTGCTGAACTCAGAGGTGCCGTACGTTCGGTACTTGGATCGGTCGGATCGTGAAGACGTATGACTACGTCAACCGCGTTGTTCTAACGCTTCCGCTTTCGGTCTATGAGGGTACGTGGACAACACTATCCCCTCTCGTTGCTATGCATCACCATGATCTTGTGTGTGCGTAGGAATATTTTTGAAATTACTATGTTCCCCAACAGAGTATTCAACCCAAATTTATTGATTCGACACAAGGGAAGCCAAAGAATATTCTCAAGTATTAGCAGCAGAGTTGTCAATTCAACCACACCTGGAAACTTAGTATCCGCAGAAAAGTGTTTAGTAGCAAAGTAATATGATAGTGGTGGTAACGGTAACAAAAGTAAAGACAGCAAAAGTAATGTTTTTGGTATTTTGTAGTGATTGTAACAGTAGCAACGGAAAAGTAAGTAAGCGAGAACCAGTATATGGAAAACTCGTAGGCACCGGATTAGTGATGGATAATTATGCCGGATGTGGTTCGTCATGTAACAGTCATAACATAGGGTGACACAGAACTAGCTCCAATTCATCAATGTAATGTAGGCATGTATTCCGTATATAGTCATACGTGCTTATGGAAAAGAACTTGCATGACATCTTTTGTCCTACCCTCCAGTGGCAGCGGGGTCCTATTGGAAACTAAGGGATATTAAGGCCTCCTTTTAATAGAGAACCGGAACAAAGCATTAGCACATAGTGAATACATGAACTCCTCAAACTATGGTCATCACCGGGAGTGGTCCCGATTATTGTCACTTCGGGGTTGCCGGATCATAACACATAGTAGGTGACTATAGACTTGCAAGATAGGATCAAGAACACACATATATTCATGAAAACATAATAGGTTCAGATCTGAAATCATGGCACTCGGGCCCTATTGACAAGCATTAAGCATAGCAAAGTCATAGCAACATCAATCTCAGAACATAGTGGATACTAGGGATCAGACCCTAACAAAACTAACTCAATTACATGATAAATCTCATCCAACCCATCACCGTGCAGCAATCCTACGATGGAATTACTCACGCACGGTGGTGAGCATCATGAAATTGGTAATGGAGGATGGTTGATGATGACAACGGTGACGAATCCCCCTCTCCGGAGCCCCGAACGGACTCCAGATCAGCCCTCCCGAGAGAGATTAGGGCTTGGCGGCGGCTCCGTATCGTAAAACGTGATGATTTCTTCTCTCTGGTTTTTTTCTCCCCGAAAGCCAATATACAGAGTTGGAGTTGGCGTCGGAGGGCCACCAGGGGGCCCACGAGGTAGGGGGCGCGCCCCCACCCTCGTGAGTAGGGTGTGGGCCCCCTGGTCTTCATCTTTGGCAAGGATTTTTTATTGTTTTTTCTAAGGTGTTTCGCTGAGTTTCAGGTCATTCCGAGAACTTTTGTTTTCTGCACATAAAACAACACCATGGCAATTCTGTTGAAAACAGCGTCAGTCCGGGTTAGTTCCATTCAAATCATACAAGTTAGAGTCCAAAACAAGGGCAAAAGTGTTTGGAAAAGTAGATACGATGGAGACGTATCACTAACCTAGGTAAACTTGGTCATTTTGGAGCTAACCTAGGTAAACTTGGTCATTTTGGAGCTAACCTAGCTAAAATGGATCATATTGGAGCTAACCTAGGTAAACTTGGTCATTTTGGAGCTAACCTAGGTAAAATGGATCATATTGGAGCTAACCTAGGTTAAATGGGTCATTTTGGAGCTAACTTAACTAATTATGCCATTTTTTGAGTTAACTAAGCATAATTATGCCATTTTTTTCACAAGTAAGCCAAGTGTATGTCATTATTGAGCAAACCTAGGAAATTAAGCATATTACAGATAACTTAGCATATTAGAGCTAACTCATGTCATTTCGGAGGAAACAAAGCTAAGTATATATAGATCATTTTGGAGATCTGACATACCTGACATAGTATACTCCTCATTCTTCTTCTCCTTCTCCTTCCTCATCCTGATGAGCCAAGAGTGGCAAGGCGGTGGAGGCAGTGGGATCTAGTCTTCTACCACAATTGGCATGGTCATGTCGCCCGGCTCTGGGATCGCCGGCGCCACCACCATTGCGAGGTCATTGTCAGGCACCACCACCATCACGAGGCCATCTTTAGGTAGCACCATCGCTAGGTCATCCTCAGCCACCACCATCTCTTGCCCATCGTCAGCCACCACCATCGCTAGGTCATCCTCAGCCACCACCATCTGTTGCCCATCGTCAGCCTGCACCTCCTCATCCCCACTCTGCTCCTCTTCTTCCCCACTCCATTCCCGATCATCCTCGCTGCTGCTTTTGCTACAGCCAGAGTCGTTGTTGCTTTGGCTGTAGCTAGAGTCATTGCTACTGCTCCCATTGTCTGACCAAATGCAACAATGACCGTTAACAATTGATGTCAGACAAGCCAAATGTAGAGGAAGAAGAGGCAGAACGTATTGGCATCATCGTCGTCCTGGTAGCGCATGCGACACATAGTCATGTTGAACACCTTCACGGTGACCATGGCGTCGTCGTCGTACTTGAAGAGAAGGAAGTACCCGTGCCGCATGTCGTAGGCGCGGTAGAACTGCTCCCAGCCACGACACAGGTACATGTGGTTGTACCTCATCACTAACTCCACGTCCCAATGCCTGCGAAGCCCGCTGCCGGCCCGTCGTAGCTTCACATTCTTTGGCCGATGGTCGTCCAACATCTTCATAAAAGTGTCAGGCAACCTCTACAGTTTGGGACAAGGTGTGATGTAGCAAACATCAGAGTTATCATAATGAGATGGGTGAAGGGGAGATCTCTCCTTTTATATACCTGCCTCCTGGAGGAAGTCCCAAGTATGATAGTGAAGAACTTGAAAGCATCCAACTCGTACTTCGGTGTGGCAGAGCGGAGCCTGTGGCGGCTTCCCCCATCTCTGATAAGCAGCAGAAGAGACCAATTACTACCCTTACAACATTATCATACAAAATTATAGCAGCAAAAGTTTTGAGCAGAAGATAATAAACTACACGAAGTTATCATTTCACATTCAAAAAGCAATGCACTTGTGGACATATGATGGCTCTAGGTTGACATACTAGAGCTGAGCACAAGATTTATTAGTATCACTAGTCGTCAACCCGTGCCTTCGCACGGGCTAGACACAAAAATGTTGACTTTAGTTGAATTTCATATAATAACTATTTTAACTTCTTTCGATGAGCAACCTAGGCAACTAGCAGTATAAAAATATTCAACTAAAGAAACGAAAGAAACTAGGAGTGTTGGTTGAGAGATCCCAGTACAAAAATGAGTTACCAAAATGAAAGGAAAGCAAAAACAGGGTGCCCACTCTAATCTAGTATCTTACAGAACTGCTAGCACACAATCACCTGAAAGCTTCAGTTTAGTCAGTCATCTCAACCAGGATGATTTGCTTTGAGATCATGAGAACAACCATGATATGAGGATCTAAGAGTGGTGGAGATTAACTGTAATAATAAAGCATGGTTTCTTGAGGGCCATGGAAATAAGAACAACATATACACGACTATGCCCGGTGTACTGTATTCCCCCACAACGAGACCATAACTCTTAACAGCTAAAAAAACTTGACATGGAAATATACTCTAAAATTTTGAAACAAGTCTGAAACTACTCTGAAATTGTTAATTTCTGAACCTATATAACAGACACCAGATCTTCTGTGTTTCTCGCACTTATTACTACCGATGCGGATCTTCAACTACAATCAAGACGGAGCATTCAATCTGAACCAAAAACAAAAACTAACTAGAACTTGTGCAGTGAACCCTTGCTTTGAAAACTAGAAACTTGACTGGCATTTTAGCAATGTTCAACAATATGTCAACCTACCGATGCGCACTGATAGTTAAAGCTCGATGCATTCTTCTATTATATGTTCTTCTCGAGGTCATGGTCCACCATATGTCAAAATGAGTGGTGTATAATTGCACACCACCCTAGATCTGCCAACATGTTTAGGTATTGTGTTGTAGAGATAACCGTTCCCTAGAACAACTGGATGCAAAATAAGTCCCTGTTGCTGAACTCTAGTCCATCAACTTAGCGCTGAAGCTCCAGTGCCGCGCCATATTCTTCTAAGATATTGAGATAACCTAGGGCATGCCTTTTGATTGTGCTATCATTTTTCATAATGGGCAGACAGTACCAGGCAAATCAAAACTAACTAGAACTGTACATATGAACATAACACAAAGATCATAACAGATTTTGAACCCTAGGCGGAGACAGTGACCAAATCAATGCATCAGAAGTGCAATTGGGGCACCATGAAGACCGGGCACACTTACTTGAGGGCAGGGAGCGATCGAGGTCGGGGTCGCTGGGGCGGCGACGGGGTTGGAGCGGGGCGGAGATGGGGTCGCCGGGGCGGCGCAACAATGTGGGTGGCGCGGGGCGGCAGCGGCACGGGGGCGGGGCGGCTGTCGACGGGGGTGGCGCAGGGCGGCGGCGGCCCAGGCTCGGGGAGGAGAAAGGGGACAGAGAGAGTGTGGTCGGGCACGGGCGTGTTTGATTTTTAGTTAGGGCACGGTTCTTTGTCGTCTGCTAGCAGACGGCAAAGAGCCTACCTAACGGAAGTTAGTTTAAGCACTTTCTTTGTCGTCTGCTAGCTGACGGCAAAGAAAGTGGCCATTAGGTGGTTATCACTAGTGGGCCACCCTGCCCCTTTGCCGTCCGCTAGTTGACGGCAAAGCTTATATGTCGTCCGCTAGCTGACGACAAAGATCTGACTGCCGGCAAACGCTCTCTTTGCCGTCAACTCTTTATTTACCATCAACTTTCTGTATACTGATGGCAAAGACCTTCTTTGCCATAAGCTAGCTGACGGCAAAGATCTAGCTGACGACAAAGATCCTGATTCCAGTAGTATTTCCTTCATGTTCATGTTGTATAGTCTTGAAATTTGTCTAATGAGGCTATGGTCATTTTTTCAAGCCATGGAGGTAAGGCGCCAGAATGTTTCCGATGTCGCAATAGCTGACCATTATCTCATGAAGAAGGAGAACTTAACAAATGAGGAAGGTTGGCAGTCAATGAAGAGTTACCCTATGGATTTCATGCGACATAGCGAGCTGAAAAACATCCTCCTCGTGGCCTACTAACCCGTGTACGTCCTTCTTTGTCTTACGCTTTTGCTTTCGTACCTTTTCCTTCATATATGTTTTCATGTCTAAAAACTTGTAAACTTTCTCATGTTTGCGGTATGTTCCTCTTGTTTTGAGAAAGAACCATTGGGTTCTCCTACTGCTAAGACCGCAATGGGGCTATTGTTACTTGAGGGATTCAGTTAACAGCCCGGGAAAATAATGATCGTTCCTTAATGACCTTCTCGATGGATGTCTTTTTGACTCGAGTCTGAAAGAAGGCCACACGACTGAAAAATCTACAAAGCCAGTGGAAGCAGGAGACAAATCGCCTTCAAATGGAACAATATAGGTTGTAGGAAACAACTGAAGATTAGTCTTACGTGTGGCTTCTACGTGTGCCATCACATGGAAGAATTCATACGTCGGTGAGAACGTTACGCCTCCCCGATCACATCCTCAAATGGGGTCAAGAACAATACATGCCGTCCAAAAGACAATTAATGCTCGAACAACTCCAAGCCACGTTCACGGAGATCATAAACAAGGAGGTCCGCTCTTCGTCGGACATATTCCATAATAACACTAAAGAGATGAGGTGAACAAACAAGAGAGGTGAACCTTACTAGCTTATTAAAGCGTTCACTACTACATGCATTTTTCATTGACGGGCACATTATGTTGTTTAACTTGACGGGCACACTAAATTTGATGACTGTGTATTTTTATTACTCATTTATTCTTAATGTACTTCTCATTCTTTGTTCTAAGTTATTATCATTAGTTTTATTTTAGATGCCATCCCATTTAATGATATCGGTTCGCTATTTGTATCCGCTAACGATGCCCTCGCAGGAATCTACGCCGTCATGGCAGCGTTTTTCATTGCAGCCTCGAGAAGTAACCAGTGGTAAGTGCACAAAGCTGCCCACAATTGATAGTAATGCATGCCACTACTACGTGATCGACGTTAGTGAAAGGCAATTTACCATGCCCGCCACTGCTATAGTGTTTTTTGTGATAGGCGAAGCGGCCTTCACTAAAGCCATGTTACCAGTGGCGGGCGCCCCTAGCAGCGTTGCCCACAGCGCCCGCACTACAGTGCAATCCTACAGTAGTGCAAGGTAGGATTTAGGAGAAGAAGATAATGAACGAAGGACAAAGAAGAGAGTGGTTAACTATTAAAACATTCCACATGTGTTGCACTAGGATCCTAAAGATATATATCCCCTTCGCCCTTTCCAACTTTTAACAGTCTTCTCTCAGCAAAATCAAAACTCTGGTAGATGGTACCGGCGCTAATGGAACCAGAGGGAAAAACCCTTGGAGACATCGAGGAAGAGAAATACATGTAAGAACATGGCTCGCCTTGTGCTACTACTGGCCAAGCTGAATAGTATCCCGGTATCTAAGGTTTATTCCGCAATGTCAGTGGTACGATATGAGGCTCCACCAAGAGCAACTGACCACAATTTTCGATGAGTTGCGTACTTTGCGAAATTGGTGAGACAAGCATATTGAAATTGGCAGCCACCTCTAGCTGTGGCCAGTGGTTTTGAGGAATTTGCAGCACCATGAGGCCATAGGCGTTAACTTGGTAGAAACGACGCTCTCGCTGCCACATTATTTTTTTCCCGACACCACTCAGTTCTAATGTAAGTATCTGAGTGTTTGTATCGAGCAAGAGTTTTGTGTCATCCTACACAACACACTTTTATGCCAATGTATTGGAACAATTGAACCTATGCTGTTACCTTTATATATACATGAGAACTGACCAACATCATTTGTTGTCTTGAAGCCGTTCATGACCAGTGACTTCAACACATATTATATGGAAGATCTTACCACTTAAATGTATATCTTGAGTGAGTTACTTTTTCTACAGCAATCTTGAGTGATTTATTGATCAATCTATTTTCTTGAGTCTCGTGAGAGTTAAGTGCTTTCATTTGTGGCTGATTAGAGTTTTTGTTGTTGATAGAGTCATATGGCGCGGGACTGCAATATTTTGTTTAAACTGCGGAGCTTAGAACGATCGTAATCTTCTATTATATTATTAAAATAAGAGTAAAATAAACCATCATGTTTATCCACACAGATTAAATTATCTGGACTGTGAATTTTTAGATATAAGCGTGCAAGAAAAGGAAAAGTACAATAATTTATGATGGATCTACCCCAAAATAAAAAGTCGTATCCTTGCATTAAAAAACAAGTCCTATCCTATTGGGACACGTACAGGAATCACGTCCATGAAAAACACATAGGAGCTGCCCAACAACCGCTTAGAAAAACTAATACGATGCAGCTGGCCCAAAGCCCAGTATGGATCCGAACAAGCCTTTTTCTCTTTTGTTCTATCGCTGTTTTCAACAAAAAAAAATATTCTGTTGCTTAATCTAACACTAGCCATCACTAAGAAAAATGTAACACTAGCCACTAAAAAAATGATTGCAACAAACTTAAAAAAATAACACTTGGCATTTTTTTAGAGTAACAAATGGAGATCGACTCTAGAAAGTACTAAAACTATAAAAAAAAGTTAATAATCACCGCGAAGGTTTCATCAAATATAATGCATATATAATATAGGTATGACTTATTTATAATAAGGGTACTGCAGCAAAAAGTTATTAAAACTGCACAAATTCTATAATCACTATGAGAGTTTTCATCAAAATAATGCAGATATAATATAAGGTATGTCTTATTAAAAATGTGGCACACAAATGCATATTCATGTGTATACGCATGAGACTCCATGGAACACCCAAGCGTTTTGAGCAAACGATAAGTCGGGCAACATAAACACGCGGTAGATAACTCGAAGACATGCATCTTGGAACGAAAAGTGCGTGACGTACATGGAAAGGACAGGTACAATAATTTACCACAGATCTTTTTTATGGGAATTTACCACGGATCTACACCAAAAGAAAAACTCATATCCTTGCCACTAAAAACAAGTCCTATACTATTGGGACACGTACAGGAACCACGCCCATGAAAAACACCTACGAGCTGCCCAACAGCCGATTAGAAAAACTAATATGATGCAGCTGGCCTAAAGCCCAATATGGATCCGAACAAGCCATTTTCACATTTGTTCTGTCGTTGTTCTAAAAAAATATCGTTCTGCCGCCTAATGTAACACTAGCCACCACTAAGAAAAATGTAACTCTAGCCACTAAAAAATAATGTTGCACAACAAAACTGAAAAAATAACACTTGGCATTTTTTTGGAGAATAAGAAATAGGGATCGACTCTAAAAAGTAGTAAAACTGTACAAAAATATATTAATAATCATCACAAACGTTTCATCAAATATAAAGCATATATAATATAAGGTATGTCTTATTGATAATAAGGGTACTGCGGCAAAAAGTTACTAAGGCTACAAAAATTCAATAATCACTCTGAGAGTTTTCATCAAAATAATGCATATATAATATAAGATACTCCCTCCATAAAGAAATATAAGAGCGTTTAAATCACTAATTTAGTAATCTAAATATTTTTATATATTTTTTACAGAGGGAGTATGTCTTATTAAAAATGTGGCACACAAATGCATATTCATGTGTATACGCATGAGACTCCACGAAACACCTAAGCGTTCTGAGTAGATGATTACTCGAGCAAGATAACACACATGGTGGATAACTGGAAGACTAGACGCGTGCCAGTTTATAGAGATTTGCATGTTTGTTCTATAAATAAACAAAATTTGAAATAAAGATAAAAAAACAGATGGCAGTTTGGTTTTCTGTACACACATATGTAAACCCCAGTCAAGTCAAGTACACTGTCATTTGCATTCATTACTATTGGTTTATATTGAGTATAACTTGACTGGGATCTCTTTTACCATGAATTACAATGTCTAGTCAGTCCTTGATCTTTAAAGGCGCTCTGCATTTATGTTTTGCGGTCTCAGAAAGGGCTAGCGAGATACCATCTTGTTATATTATGTTATGATTGTTTTGAGAAAGTGTTGTCATCCGAGTTCTATTATTATGGCTCGCTAGCTGATTATGCCATTGATATGAGTAATTGTGAGACCTAAGTGTTATTGTGAGTATAGTTAGTTCATAATATTTGCTGAAACCTGAATGCTGGTTTTGCATGTTTACAACAACAAGAGCAAACAGAGTTTGTAAAAGTTTCTCTTTATCACTTTCAGTTTATCAACTGAATTGCTTGAGGACAAGCAAAGGTTTAAGCTTGGGGAGTTGATACGTCTCCAACGTATCTACTTTTTCATACACTTTTGCCCTTGTTTTGGACTCTAACTTGCATGATTTGAATGAAACTAACCCAGACTGACGTTGTTTTCAGCAGAACTACCATAATGTTGTTTTATGTGTAGAAAACAAAAGTTCTCGGAATGTCCTGAAAATCCACGGAGGCAAGTTTTGGAAAATATAAAAAATATTGGCGAAAGAATCAAGACCAGTGGGCCCACACCCTGTCCACGAGGGTGGGGGCGCGCCTACCCCCTGGCGCGCCCCCCTGTCTCGTGGGCCCCCTGAGGCTCCACCGACCTCAACTCCTACTCCATATATTCCATTTCGCGAGAAAAAAATCAGAGAGAAAGTTTCATCGCGTTTTATGATACGGAGCCACCGCCAAGCCCTAATCTCTCTCGGGAGGGACAATCTGGAGTCCGTTCGGGGCTCCGGAGAGGGGGATTCATCATCGTCGTCATCATCAACCATCCTCCATCACCAATTTCGTGATGCTCACCGCCGTGCGTGAGTAATTCCATCATAGGCTTGCTGGACGGTGATGGGTTGGATGAGATTTACCATGTAATCAAGTTAGTTTTGTTAGGGTTTGATCCCTAGTATCCATTATGTTCTGAGATTGATGTTGCTATGACTTTGCTATGCTTAATGCTTGTCACTAGGGCCCGAGTGCCATGATTTCAGATCTGAACCTATTATGTTTTCATGAATACATGTGTGTTCTTGATCCTATCTTGCAAGTCTATAGTCACCTGTTATGTGTTATGATCCGACAACCCTGAAGTGACAATAATCGGGATACTTCTCGGTGATGACCGTAGTTTGAGGAGTTCATGTAGTCACTATGTGTTAATTCTTTGTTCCGGTTCTCTATTAAAAGTAGGCCTTAATATCCCTTAGTTTCCGTTAGGACCTCGCTGCCATGGGAGGGTAGGACAAAAGATGTCATGCAAGTTCTTTTCCACGTATGACTATTTATGGAATACATGCCTACATTACATTGATGAATTGGAGCTAGTTTTGTGTCACCTTATGTTATAGTTATTACATGAGGAATCGCATCCGACATAATTATTCATCACTGATCCAATGCCTACGAGCTTTTCACATCTTGTTCTTCGCTTATTTACTTTCCTTTTGCTACTGTTACAATTACCACAAAACTATTATCTTTACTTTTGCCACTATTACCTTTATTATCATACTACTTTGCTACTAAATACTTTGCTGCAGATACTAAGTTATCCAGGTGTGGTTGAATTGACAACTCAACTGCTAATACTCAAGAATATTCTTTGGCTCCTCTTGTGTCGAATCAATAAATTTGGATTGAATACTTTACCCTCGGAAGTTGTTGCGATCCCCTACACTTGTGGGTTATCAGCAGGATACTGAAAACACGGGAATGGGGAAAGTATGATGGCGATGAACTGAAACAAGGAGAACTCTAACTCAGTTAGAGGTTAGAGTTAGATTGTAACGCTGAACTAACCCTGAACTAACTCTAAACCAAAGAGGTGTATGGGTGGCAGGGTTAGATTGACAATAAATGCTCTTTATCAATCATTTGACTACTTTGGACCCTATTTCCTGCCAGATTTGGTGTGGCCGGCTCTTGTGTGGCCTCCTCCGTCTCACAATTGACATAAACGAACCATCTTTACAAATCAAGCATGCAAAACATGATAAATTTTACTTTGTCCATACAAATGAGGTATCCCACTTAAACATACAAGTCATCAATCAAGCTTCACAAAAAAAACACTCCATGAAACAAATCATGAGCTAACTCATCACGGAAGTCATTCACGATAGGGAGGGAGCCCGGATCCCCTCACACACCGAGGGAGGAGCTCGCCATCGTCGCTCTGGAGGAAGGATCTGTAGAGCCCAAGCCCAGGGAACCCCTCCAACGCTGGCGCTTGCGAGTTGAGGTCGACACCGGCATGGGTAGCAGGGCCAGTTGCCGCCGACTGGGAACTTAATCTTTGGGCCTGTAGAAATAATGCAAGCCTGAAACTAAAATACCTAGAAAGGTGAACTGAATCTTTGGGCCTCTATAAATAATGCAAGCCTGAAACTAAAATACCTAGAAAGGTGAACTAAATCTTTGGGCCTCTAGAAATAGTGCAAGCTTGAAACTGCAATACCTAGAAAGGTGAACTGGATCTTTGGGCCTCTAGAAAGATTTATTACCTCCTCAAGCGGCATCAAACAATTCCATGCGTGCACCACAAATCTATACCAAGTTTGATTAGGATCTACTTTTCCAAATCAGAATTAGCGCTAGAGCAAGCAAGATCAATGATATGGTTGTGAGACAGAGAAGGAACGAACAAACTCACCCCTCTCTTGACCTCCCTGGTAGATGCGCCGCCGCCGTGCACGATGGAGGGAGAAAAACGACCGGTGAAGGGGGAGTGGAGTGACCTTCGAAGGCCGGAGGGAGAGGGCAGCCAGAGTAGGGCGGCGGAGGCCGGAAGGAGAGGGCGGCCGGAGGAGAGAGAAGGCAAGCGGTAGAGCGACGGTTGGGCGGGCAGCCCTATGGGAAACAGAGAGGAG